>NC_064818.1:32822095-32862789 GCF_023721935.1 Panthera uncia | reverse complement strand
AGTTGGCCATACGTTTGTGGGTCTAGTTCTGGGGTTTCTATTCTATTCCATTGGTCTATGTGTCTGTTTTTGTGCCAGAGGGCTTTATTTTCCAAGAGAAGAGAAGGGATGCTGAGTGGAAGAGTAAATCTGGGATGGATCATCAGCACCTGGAATGTCTCTTTTTTGTTCGCTACTTTAAAAATATTTGTATAGAATATGAAATAATTTGATTCATCATTGAACTAGTTCTAGTCAGCATAATAAGACAAAAGGAAAGATAAAGATTAGGAAGGAAGAAACAAAGTTATCATTATTTGCAGATGATATGATTGGCTGTTAAAAAAAATCCCAAAGCATCTACTGAGATATCAATAGAACCAATAAGAATTTAGCAGGTTGTTGCCTGTAAGATCAAGGTGTGACCTTCAATTGCATTTTAATATACGAGCAACTAATAGAAAATGCAATTTAAAAGAAACTTTTAAATAGTAATACAGTATATAAAGTGATATGAATAAATCTAACAAAAAATATATGACATTTATATAAAATCCTCACAAAGACCCAGTATAATGAATAATCACAAAGTGAACATCCTTTAACAACTCTTTAGGTGAAAATAGAATACTGCCTGTACTATAGACATTTGAATCCTCCCTTCTTTCTCAATCACGTCTCCTCCTTTCTCCCAGGGGTAGCCAGTTTTCTAATGTTTGTGATAATCACTTTCTTGTTTTACCTGATAGTTTACTGCCTATGTATCTATTCTTAAACAATTGAATTTAAAAATTACCTGTTTTTGAAATTTATTGTAATTGGAATCATTCTAAATGAATCTGTGTGGGTGTGGGTGTGTGTGCGTGTATGTCTTCTTTAGTGCAGCAGTATGTTAATAAGATCATCATATTGTTATGTGCAGGTTGACTTTGTTCATCTTCATTATCATATGGTATTTCATTGTGTAAATAAGCCAGTTTGTTTATCTATTCTATAGCTGGTAGTCATTTGGATTATTTACAGTTTTTAATTTTTAATGAACAATATTGCCAAGAACATTCTTATTTATATTTACATATGCATACATATTTCTCTTGCATATTTGCCCAGGAATGAAATTACTAGAATCATAGGATATGTATATCTTCAATTTTTTTTTAATTTTATAATACCAACTGTTTTCCAGTATTTCCGTATGTTTTCCAATGTGGTGATACTAATGTATATTCTGACCAGCAAGTTTGTCCTGGAAGTTGAGAAAATTTGATTCTGAAATTCTTATGACAAACAGGGAAGAATAGATATGACATTCTGTTTTTAATTTGAGAGACAGAGAGAGAGAGAGAGAGAGAGAGAGAGAGAATCTTAAGCAGTCTCCATGCTCAGTGCAGAGCCCCACATGGGGCTTGATCTCACGATCCTGAGATCATGACCTGAGCTGAAACCGAGTCGGATACTGAACCAGGTGAGCCATCCAGGTGCCCCCAAGACAGAACATTCTTGAAGGATAATAACAAAATGAATGACTTGCCTTGTGTATCAGAGTAGACTAAGTTATGTTTTGGTAGCAAACTAAAATCTCAGTGATAAATATACAAAAGATTTATTTTCCATTCCCATTACTTGTCCACTGCAGTTTAGTAGGAAACCCTACTGATTATAGTCACTCAGGAATGCAGGTGCCAAGTTGACTATTGGCCAAGGCAGAGGGAAAAAGAGCTCTGGAGGTTTTTGCACAGGCAGTTGAATGTTCAGCAGATCTCTTCTGCTCAGAGATCACAGACTCGAACTAATCATATGGCTCCAGTGAATCCTAAAAGGGCCAGGAAGTGTGATCCTATCAGAATCCTGGGGAGAGGGAAGAACCAGAAATATTTGGCAAAAGTACTAATGACTACCCTACTTTATCAGATATCAAGGCTTATAAAACTATATTAATTAAGACAATGTGCTGTCAACACAGTATCACTAATAAATCAGTGGAACAAAATCAAAAGTTCAGAAATACATATTTGGAAACTAGCTACTTGCCCTGTGAATCAAAGGAGAAAGTGGACTTTTCAACAAATGATGATTAGGTAATTGGTTATCTGAATAGAAAAAAGAAAAGTAAATTAGATCCCTATGTCATATTATTACCAAAAGTATGAATTTCAACTGAGCTAAGAACTAAAATGTGAAGGAAAACTTTTTTAAAAGTTTATTTGTTTATTTTTAGAGAGAGAGAGAGAGATTGTGGGGGGGGGGTGCAGAGAGAGAGAGAGAGAGAGAGAGAGAGAGAGAGAGAAATCCCAAGCAGGCTCCATACTGTCAGCACAGAGCCCAATGAGGGGCTTGAACTCACTAACCGTTATCATGACCTGAGCCAAAATCAAGAGTTGGACACTTAACCAATTAAGCCACCTAGGCACCTGGAAGGAAAACTTTAAGTTTTAGAAGAAAATATGAAAGAATAGCATGGCCTCAGGGATAGACAGGATTTATTAAATAAGACATAAAAAATACTAAAAAGAATTGATAACATTTTACTACAGAAAATTCAAGAACTTCTGTTCATCAGAAGACTCTAGTAGAGGGTAAGACCCAAGGCTACACGCCAGGAGGAAATATCGGCAATAAATTATATATCCCACAAAGGATTGGTATGCAGCATAGAACTCCCCAGAGAACTCCTATAAAGAATAAGTAAAAGATAATGGAGTCAGTGGGAAAATGGGAAAAACACATAAACAGGCATTTCTCAGTACAAGAAACCCAAAAGATCTTTAAGAATATGCAAGATTCTTATCCTCCCAAGTAATCTAAGAAATGTCAACCAGGGATGCCTGGTGGCTCAGTCGGTTAAGCATCTGTCTCTTGATTTTCGGCTCAGGCCATGGTCTCACGGCTTGTGGGTTCAAGCCCCTTGTTGGGCTCAGTGCTGACAGTGTGAGCCTGTTTGAGATTCTCTCTCTCTCTCTCTCTCTCTCTCTCTCTCTCTTTGTGCTCCTCCCCCACTTGTGTGCACACGTGTGCATGCGTTTTCTCTCTCTCTCTCTCTCTCTCTTTCTCTCAGAATAAATAGATGACTTTTTAAAAAAAGAGAAAAAAAGGAATTAAAGTAAATCAATACCCTTTAGATTAATAGAAAATTTAAAATTGGATAAAATTGTTACCCGAAAGGTGGAATAATAACTTATATACACTTGCTGGTTGGAATATAAATTGATACCACTACTTAGGGAAATATTTTGTCATTACATTTTTCAGGTAAAATTGAAGTAGCATATACCCTACCATTCAGTAATTCTACTCCTAGATACATATTGTAGAAAACTTCCTTGTATATACATATCAGAAGATATATTTGAGAATGTCCAAAGTAGTATTTTTGTGATTATAGAAAAATGGAAACAACCCATTCCAACTATAATAGAATATAATAGAATAGGTTTAAAAATTATGGTTTACTCCTAAAGTAAAACACTGTAGTAGTGAACATGAATAACCTGTAGCTACATATATCAGCTTGGATTAATCACAAAAACAGTACAGTGAAGCAAGTCACAGAAGATTATATAAACTATGATTCCATTTATATACAAAGTAAAAATGGGCAGCACTAAACAACATGTTGTTCAGGGATACATATATGTGAGAAAGAGGGAATGATTTTCATAAAATTCAGGACAGTGGTTATCCCTGGAGGGAAGGAGATTATAATCAACTGGGGAGTTTCGCACTCATTAAGTTTTTCATTTCTTAAATTGGTTGTTGGACACATGGGCATTTCTTTTTATTCTTTGGCTAAATATATACATCATGCTTGTTTTTTATTAAAAAAAATTTTTTTTTACATTTATTTATTTTTGAGAGACAGAGAGAGAACACAAGTGGAGGAGGGGTGGAGAGAGAATGAGACACAGAATCTGAAACAGGCTCCAGGCTCTGAGCTCTCAGCACAGACCTGACGTGGGGCTTGAACCCACAAATCATGAGATCATGACCTGAGCCGAAGTCAATGCTGAACCGATTGAGCCACCCAGACATCCCGACTTGTTTTTTATTTAAAGATGATTTTTTTTTTTTTAATGTGTATTTAGTTTTGAGACAGAGAGACACACACAGAGCATGAGCGGGGGAGGGGCAGAGAGAGGGAGACACAGAATTGGAAGCAGGCTCCAGGTTCTGAGCTGTCGTCAGCCCAGAGCCCACCGTGGGGCTCCAACCCACGAACTGTGAGATCATGACCTGAGTGAAGTTGGCACTCAACCGACTGAGCCACCCAGGTGCCCCTAAAGGAGGATTTTTATTATAAGTATAGGAAAGTACTATAGTCATTTTAGAAAAGCACATTGAATTGTAAAGAGAAAAATTGGAAATTGCATCACAGAGGTTGTCATTTCTCTTTATGCCTCCTCTTTGGTCAATGATATTTCTAGTAATAAGTCTTTCTGTTCACATATAGTAAAAAGAATATTTTTTTTCCAGACCCCTAAGTTGCCTCTCTATCTCTAGTATCATCCTATTTCATTTGTTTTAACCTAAGAATGTGCTGGAGTGCTATCTTGAAGTTACTCCTTTCTTATAACCTTGAAGTGGCTCCCAATTATTTCTTAAATCACTTAAAAATGTATGCTTATAGGCATTTAAAAAACTAGTTTCATACTTTTTTTCCCCTTCCTTTCCTTCCTGAGGCACTCTCCATTTCAGCTATGACAGCAGATGGTGTACTTCCTATGACTACATTGCAGATGTTATTCACTTTGCCTGGATCCCTTAGCACCCAAAACAATAACATAACAATAAACAAAACAACACATCCCTTTAAAATAAAACCACATCTAGTCCTTTCAGAATTCCATTTCAGAAACATATCTTCTTAATGAAGTTTTAAAAATGTTACCTCTATCTAGAACCATGATTGTTTTACTTAACAGTATTTAGCATGGCTGAATGAGTTTTTGGAAAGGTGGCTCAGCTTTTCTTCCCCGTTGGTATTCCTTATAGTGCTTGCACCATAATATAAATACGTAACTTTTCTGGGTTCATATATTCTTTTAGTAGTCCTTGGATTTTAGTTATAGAGTTTTGTGTACTTGCCTTTTTCTTCACTTTTTTCTTTTTGTCTTTTGTGCTCTCACTCTTGTTCTACTTGAGATTTTCATCATGACTTTTGGGTTTACACTTTTTTTAGTAGGTCTACTTAATATAGGCTGCTTTATGTCAAATTTAGTTAAGGAAGGGTGAGGTGTATGTGTGTGGTGGGGGTCGGGAGGAGTTGATGATGGGAAGATCTGCTGAAGAGTCAAAGCCTGGAGTTCTGTCAAGCAGAGCAGTTATCTGGTATCCTACAATTAAGTTACATGTTAACTTTGTGGTGTCCCAGCGTGGGTGTAATTCAGTATATTTAAATCCCATTTTTTCTCTGCCTCCTGTTTAAAAATTAGATGAATGTTTGGTGAAGCAAGTAAGAATTCCTTTTTGCTGGTACTTGGTGACCTGTTTGCATTCTTTAATGCTAAGTTTCAAATGTAAAATTCTTATTTCATAGATATTTTTCAAAACACAAAACTCCAAAATTCCTGCATTTGAGGTACTCTATCAGCACTTGCTCATTCTATAAAGTCAGAATTCTTTTATGTTGGAACATAATTGTTTAGCTCTAGAACTCAATGTTAAGAACAAAAAAGAGACACACACATGTTCCTAGATGAATCAAAAGCTAGCCAACTTTCCCTTAATCTAATGTTTTGGATGAAGGATTTGCCCTTCCAAGTCTGGCTGGAAGATGTGTATCCCTGTTTTTTTTTTCTCCACTTTTTACTTTACCTTGCACCAATCTTTAAAATGCTTTTACTGTTGGTCTTATGTGAACACCTTTTGTTTAATGTTTTTACTTTCTCTTCTGCTCTCTGAATGTTTGTCAATGTTCTTGTGCCTTGTGACCTTCACCAGGTACCATAGTGTATGTTGTATCTAGAGCTTATAATTGCTTTTTGGAGGTTTATACGTAATATTTAGGATAATCCATTTGGTCCTGTAAAAATATATTGGGTTATTTTTCTGCATTACTTGATACTAGGTTCCTAACCTAATTTCAGCCTCAAAATTTTGCATGCAAATTATTAATGATCGCTTTCATTAAAAATAATTTGTCAGTGTGTCTTTCTTCTTATTTTGAGCCACAATGCGTTTCAACTCTGACTTAACAAAAAGATTTGTGGGCTAATTACTCTGTCCCTTCTGAATCTCCAAATTTATTCCCATCTAGTGTTACTAAAAGGTATTTCCTGACCTGAACTGTTGTCATGCCTATAGCCCAGAACTCTTATTTATTATTCATATTGAATCTGCCCTTGTGTCCCCAGCCCCCAGGGTATGACTTTGGTGTTGGCTTATTTATTTATCTCTGTCCAGGGAAGGAAATCCGTCCTCTGTACTTAGTATGCCACAATGATTTTGTTCTCCTTCCAGGGATTGTACTAGAGGCTTTGCAGTGTGCCAAGATGTAGGACAGAGTGTTTTTTGTTATAGGCAAAGAAGAATGCTTCATTGATTGATTAAATTCAACAAATCTCCTCAATTAGTGATTTTTCTTTTAAGAATGTTAGTACAAGGCATCAAAGCCAGAGAATGGTGGTGATGGTGAGGGGTAGGTGAGGAGGAAATAGGTTTTTGTGTATAAGGTGTCCTGTAATGTAAGTTTGTATCTGTACAGCAGTAAGACTGTTCAAAAGGGGCAGGAAAGTCTGTGTTCTGCTGATAGCCCATCAGTTAATTGGAGGGAAATTTGAGAGTTCAGAGAATAAATACCTCAATATATTTTGTGTGTACCATGTAGCTGTTCCTCTACTGGAAAGCATAAGCACAGGGAGTAAAGTGGTATAAGAAATTACTCATTGTGCATTATCAGTCCAGTCCTTTTTTTGGTAGATTATTGGAACAGAAGGTTCTTCATTGTCCTGTGGTCATGGCCAATATCAGAGAAGAGTAAATCCATTATGTTGGACTATTTAAACCAGAAAATTAGATTTCTAATAGGTTATCTGGAGATTTTAGCTAGTAATCAACAGACCTCTCATGAGGAAGGTATATCCCTGTCTAATGCAAATATCATTTACTTGAGTTGAACTTCTTTGTTTTGCTTATCTCTGGGGTATGAGTATATTTGTGTGGTCTTTTGGTTAATCTTTCTTAGTCTTAAAGGCCTATTAGTTTGTACCTAAATATTCTCAACTAATTTAACCATTGATATAACTTGGAAAGTATAAAGTTGAGTCTTTCATCCTTTTTAAAATTTGGAGTTTAGAATTTTACATGATATTCAAATAGAGGGTTATGACTGCAAGGAAAAACATAGTAGATCATCATGATTCTTTCCTTTCCAGAATTTATGGCAGAGCCTGAAACTTATACAATCTCAAAATCTTTGTGCATGTCCAGAAGGGTCCCCCTTTTCATTTCCCCTGTGGGGTAAGTGGTTATGGTATTGATTGTCAAAATTTGATTTAAATACTGTTGGTAATCTCTAAGGTCCTGCATTTTTGATCTTGACAAAAATTAGCAAATTGACTATTATATTTTGTAAAATTTCAACATTAGTTTATGATTTCCTACTAAAAGCAATACCATCCTCTGGTGAATTTGGCCTGTCTCTGCTCTTTGGCTCTCTGTCTAGTGTCTTGAAGTCTTGGTGTTTCTTTCTGTGTCTGTCTTTGTGTGTATGTGGGTGTGTCTCTTTTGCAGAGGTAGCACAAATGAGTGTGATAGGTAGTTTATGATCATCTTTAACTTCACCACTGCAAGTCCAAAGTATTGGGTTATGAATTGAGTATAAAAAAATCCAAAACTCATGGGGAGATATGGTATCGACAATTGGATTTACTTAAAGGGACTGATACAGGATATGCAGATAATTTTATAATCCGGAAATCCAGAAGGTAGGTATTTTTAGACATAAGGTTAAAGAATCCCAAGGGAGAAACTAGCCAGCTGTTCTCTGTCTTCCCCAATGTTGGAGCAAGAATTTCTATTAAACTGACTGGATATTTGATGATATTAAGGAATTATTATTACCTTTTTTTAGTGTGGTAATTATAGTATGATTAAATTTTAAACAAAGATTTCTTATGTTTTAGAGGCATATCCAAAATATTTATAGATGAATAATGTCTAGTATATGATTGAGAATGATCTGGGAATGGGATGAGTGGGTGGGTTGTATATATGAAATGAGATTGGCCACAGTTGTTAAAGATAGATAATAGGTACATAGGAGTTGGTTGTGCTATTTTGTCTACCCTTGTATGTTTGAGATTTTCTGCAATAAAACATTAAAAATCCAATGTTACTGGTTTGGATGCCAAAATGGTAAACATTTACATGTTTTTTTCCCCTCTTGAAAGAGAATGTTTGAGATTCTTTTGAACGCATAAAACTAGTGAAAATTCTCTTTTCTAGTAGTACTCAAGGAGTAGTACCTCCTTTATCTTTTTTCCAGAGGGTTGTTTTTACAAACAGGCTTGATTGGTCACGTTGAGGCTTACAATTTATTTAAGTCTATGATTTCTAGGAGGTGTGGAGAAAAGGAGTGATTATGAGAGCCAAAATGATAAGAGGTTTGGAAAGCCCGGGTCAAGAAGAGAAACCCTAAGAACTGAGTTAGTAGCAGTGCATAAAATGTATTGTGTCTTTGCAGAAGTTATTGTTGGACACCCTCCAGGAATGAGTTGGACTGCTAACTTTCCAAAGACCTAGGGCCCAGAACGCATCACATTTAGCTGTAGCCCTTCTTCTTGACTCCCATCTTCTCTACTCATGACTTTTTTTAGAAGGCTAAGGCTAGGCTAAGAAATCCTGAGAGAGAAATAAACAGCTGTTCCTGCCTAAAGACAAAAGTCTGTGTTTTAGGGGGGAAAAAAACTGAAGCAACAGCTGCATTTGTAGATGCCAAAGCACAAAGAGTTTCTGTCTCTATGGCACTTTTATCTTATTTACATGGTTTTTACTAGTCCAGATAATTATGAGCTCCTGTGGGTAGAATTGTTTGCTACATGATCCAAGAGAAATGGGTGGGGAAGCACCTGCTTTTAGTCATTAAAGTCTTGTTGTTTTTGCACTGCATCCAAAAAAATAGTTAACAGACAAAAAGTAATTTGCCTTTTCCTGAGAATGAAAAGGAAGACCTCTTTGGTTTCACTTTGTGAAGAAGAGCAGAGAGAAACGTCAAAGGTGGGTTTTCTCTGTTAATTGAAATGAAACCATCAGGACCCCATAGGGAAAAATGATTCCTGGGTTTTGGTTCTTCCTGCCCTTTCTCACTCCCTGCCGCAGAACTCAGCAATTGGAAGAATGCCAGTTTTTGTTCCTTATTGGTCCTACCACCTGTTCTTACTTCTGAACTAAATGTTCTTGGCTTTCTTTGGTGTGAACAGGATCTCCCTCTGGGAAAGGTGGCAGGAGGGTGAAAAAGGGAGCAGGAGGAGGCCCGTTCCAGCCCTGTGCTCATGTGAGAGGGACACACAGGGGTTAGTGTGCTGCCCTAACAGAGGGGCTTTGTACTACAGCTTCTTCCAGAGCTACAGCTCCACAGATGCATGCTGGGAATGCTCAGGCTGCTTTATTCCTGATACACTTGCTTTTTCCTAACAATAGCAGAGCAAGACTGATAACAATAATTACAATAAAATAAAGAAGATGCAGGCATTCTGAGTACATTCAGATACTCAGTGTGTATGGAGAAAGTTGCCTGTAATTAAGAGATGAGAAAAGAATATAGTTTGGAGATGTTGATGCCACTGAACACAAGAGTCAGATCTGTTGTTGCATATCGAGTGTGGATATAAGCAGAGCTCTGACTATGTCTTTTCCTTTCTGTGTTGAAACCCTTCTTATCTAATCATGGGAAATCTGCCTCTCTTGAGTAAGAGCAACAGAAGGAGAAGTGGTTTGTCTTTCTTACCCAGATTTCAGAGACTAGGGAGGTCGTTCAAGGTAGATGGCATTTCTGACGCACGGTCAGTAGCAGACAGGCTCCTTAGTAACCTAAAATATAATAATAATGATAATGATGTTGATGATAATGATAATGATGATGACAGCTAATACTTAGATAAGCACTTATATAGCCAGGCATTAGTCTAAGATATAGATAGACAGGTAGATAGAGAAAAAGATAATTTATTTAATCTGTAAATAACCCTAGGAGATAACTACTATTACTGATCGTTATTTATTTATTTATTTATTATTTAAAATGTTCAAATTCTATTTATTTTGAGAGAGAGATAGCGTGAGCAGGGAAGGGGGTAGAGAGAGAGGAAGAGAGAGAGAGAATTCCAAGCAGGCTCTGCACTGTCAGTGCACAGCCTGACACATGACTGGAACTAATGAAACCATGATCATGACCTGAGCCAAAAACAAGAGTCAGACGCTTAACCAACTGAGCCACCCAGGCACCCCCACCCACTAATCCTCTTTTAAAATTTTGTTTTGTTTTGTTTGTTTATTCTTTGAGAGAGAGAGAGAGAGAGAACGAGCACAAGCAGAGGAGGGCAGAGAGAGGGTGATACAGAATCTTAAGTAGGCTCCAGGCTCTGAGCTGTCACACAGAGCCCGACACGGGGCTCAAACTCACGAACCGCGAGATCATGACCTAAGCCAAAGTAGGATGGTTAACCGAGCCACCCAGGCAACCCCACTCAGTAATCCTCTTTTAGAGGTACCTGGGTGGCTCAGTCAGTTAAGTGTCCAGCTCTTGATCTTGGCTTAGGTCATGATCTCATGGTTCATGGGATTGAGCCTCACATATGGCTCTGCACTGACAGCGTGGAGCCTGCTTGGGATTCTCTCTCTCCCTCTCTCTTTGCCCCTCCCACTCTCACTCTCTATCTGTCAAAATAAATTGAAAGAAAGAAAGAAAGAAAGAAAAGAAAGAAAGAAACTGGGGGTGCCTGGCTAGCTGTCAGTAGAGTATGTGACTCTTGATCTATGGGTCATGAGTTTGAGCCCCATGTTAGGCATAGAGATTACTTAAAAATAAAATCTTTAAAAAAAAAAAAAAAAGGAAACTGAAGACTAGGGAAGTTAAGTAACTTTTCTAAGGTCATAGAAATGGTAAATTTTGGACTGGGGTTTGGGATCCAGATAGTTTGGTTCCGTAGTCCATGCTCTTAATTATTACTCTATGCCATCTCTCAGTGGAGCCCTGTCCTTTCTCAAGCAGGGTCATCTGAACCACAGAACACAGTAAGTGCCTTGAGTGACTGTTCTTTTAATTCTCTCTGGATGATAACATAACAACTGTTATACATAGGAGAGAAGTTAGTTCATTAATAATTGTTGATGCCTTAGAGTATTAGGGCTTAATTCTTGAGGGAACTCAGTTGAGAAAGACTAAAGGGGCTGTAGTTTGCAAATATCACATTTGTACAGAACTATCCTGGAAGTCATTTCCCACTGGTTTGTTTTGGAAGCAGTTTTGGACTCTGGACAAAGGACCAAACCTCATCCATCTCTTGCTCTAGAGATAGAGCCTTTGTCAGCACTAATATCTTAGTAATATCTTAGTATTAACAATTGAGAAGAGCAGCAGGTTGGGATATGATAGTGGCCACTGCTTCTTTTCCTACCTTTTCCTTTGTTTCTCTCTTCCTCTGTTTCAAAATCACTTGGTATAGATATATCAGTTGTCCTCTGAGAATGTTTAACTGTGGACCTAGACCTTTCCTTTTGGTGTAGTTTAATGGTCACTAATAGACATTCTTCTATTTCTAGTAACAAATTATGGAAGGTCCTGTCTTGCCTTTACTTGATTTTAAAATAGATTTGTGAAAAATGTCTAGGTTAATCCAAAGTAATTTGAAGCAATTATAATAGATTTTCCCCCAGCTCCTAGCTTATTAAATAATACTAAATATGTATTACTAATACTGTCATCTCCACATCATATGGAATCATTTGTAGGGAAATAATAGCAGGTTACGTAGCAAATTGTTCTTGAGCTGCTGTTGGGATAGATGCTCAATGTGTAAGAGGAGGAACAATGCTAGTAAGAAAGTAGAATGAGGAGGGGCACCTGGATGGCTCAGTCGGTTGAACATTCGACTTTGGCTCATGTCATGATCTTGTGGTTTTGTGAGTTCTAGCCCTGCATTGGGTCCTGTGCTGACAGCTTGGAGCCTGAAGCCTGCTTCAGATTCTGTGTCTCCCTCTCTCTCTGCCCCTCCCCTGTTCAGGCTCTGTCTCTCTCCCTCTCTCAAAAATAAATAAACATTAAAAATAAAAAAAAAGAGTAGAATGAGGGAAAAACAGTTCCAACTTTTACTTAGCAGAATGAAGTTCAATCCCATTTTGTTTTAACCAGTTATATTACCTTAGGAAAATTATGTTTCCTTAGGAAATTTTTTCAACTTTTCTAGGTGGTTCTTTATCTGCTTTAAAAAAGAGGGGACTTGATAATATTTTTCCTTAGTAAGATCTACCCATATTACATCATTCATTCATCCATTCATCCATCCATTCAAAACTAGTTATTGGTTGCCCTCTATATGCCAGTACCCTTCTAAGGTGTTGAGAGTGAGTAGTAGAGTAGAGAATTAAAGGGCAAAACTTTTTTGTACTCAGACTTAGAGAGTGTAGTCAGACAATAAATAAGTAAAATACGTGGTGTTATAGATGATAATAAGTGCTACAGAGAAAAATAAAACAGGTAAGGGTAGGAGGTTTGGGGAAGTGGGGGTGGAGCTTGCAATTTTAAAAACAGTGATCAGGAAATACTATATTGAGAGGGTAATTGAATAAAAATTTGGAGAGAGTTAATGACTGAGCTGCTGATAGTTCAAGTAAGATGAGGAACAAGATTTGACCATTCTAAATTGGTGGGGCCTCCTATTCTTAGATCACATAGGTAGGTTTATAAAATGGTCTCATTTCTGGTCTCATTAGTAAGTCTGAAAAATAACCATGGCTTTTTTTTTTTTTTTATGAAGAAATTACTGGTAAGAATTTCAAGTGAGTGACATTCTTTGGTATGTTGATATGTAACTCACCATTGAATTTGTTGCTTATCTGGGTGGTTTAGTGAGGATCTGGGCCATGTGATGTCAAAGGAGCATATTCTAATTTATGTTGGGAAGGTCCAATACCACTTGAGAAGTACTCATCAAACCAGGTGCCACTTGTTGCCACTCTGTGTTTCTATTCTCTGAACATCACATTCATCATTGGTTCAGATCAGGTAAAGATGCTGAAGATGGGTAATTTGATCACATTAAAATTTAAAAACTGCTCCACATAAAAGACACTAGAAGACTGGGAAGAAGATATTTGCCACAAATCATATTTGCAAAAGACCCAGAAAAACTAGATGTAGTTTGAAAGACTAAAATTAACTAGTTCAACTGTATTTATTAATTGCTGACAAGGATAAGGGGAAATTTATTTGTATTCATCTGTTACTGGAAGTATAAGTTGACATAGCCTCTTTATAATAGCAAAAATTTGAGATTGCCAAAATTTCAATAAAGAAATGGATAAATATATGTTGTATAGACCTGGTAAAACACAATACAGCAGCAAAAAGGGATGAACCGCGCGTGTGTGTGTGTGTGTGTGTGTGTGTAAATTATGGATAGATTTCAAAAATAATGCTGAATTTAAAAAAGTAAGTCAGTGTGATACTTTGTATACAAACAAAAAATGCACATAAAAGTGCACTATGTATTATATAAGAATACGTACACACACACACACACACACATATATAGATACATACACACACATATAAACACACTTACACATATACTTACACATATGTATACAGAAGTATTAAAAACAGAAAATTGTGCAACAAACTCATGATAGTGAGTGGCTGGTAGAGAGTGGGTGGTCTTAAAAGGGACTTTATCTTTTTTTTTTTTTTTGAAAGAGAGAGAGCTTGGGGCGGGGGACACAAGTAAGGGAGGGGCAGAGAGAGAGAGAGAGAGAATCACAGGAGGGCAGAAGGAGAGAGAGAGAGAAAGAGAGATAGAAAGAGAGAAGCGGGGCTCACCCAAAGCAGGGCTCAAGCTTACCTGATGTGGGACTCAAACTCACGAATCGTGAGATCATGACCTGAGACTAAGTCAAATGCTTAACGACTGAGCCACCCAGGTGCCCAGGACATTAGCTTTATATGTAGATTGGGATTAAACATAATGGAATGTTTATTTCTGGATATTGGACAAGTAGATATTTGTTATATTATTCTTTGTACTTTCAGTAATTTTATTTTTTTATTTTTATTTGAGTAATTAAAATTTTTTTTTAATGTTTATTTTTGAGAGAGAGATAGAGTGCTAGCGGGGGAGGGGCAGAGACAGAGGAGAGGGAGACACAGAATCTGAAGCAAGCTCCAGGCTCTGAGCTGTCAGCACAGAACCCAATGTGAGGCTTGAACTCACAAATCATGAGATCATGACCTGAGCCAAAGTCGGATGATTAACCGACTGAGCCACCCAGGCACCCCTTGAGTGATTTTAAATTAAAAGAAGGGGCTAAGTTTAATAGGATGAGCCCCCAGAGAATAATTTACCAAACCATTTATATATAATTTGCCCTTATTTACTGTGAATCATCTACCTCTATCTGTGTCAGAGGAAATGAGGTACCCAATTACATTAACTCATGACAGTGGTCTATGGCAGATGGAAGAGCAAGGATCCTTACTAGCACAGATTATACCCTTTATTCTGACACTTGATTTTTTACTTTTTTAGTACTAGCTGCAAGCAGATCAACTCATGGAAAATACGTTTGGTTCCAATGTTATAAGCATGGAGATGCTAGCTTGACAGATTGGGATGTATAGAAGCTTAATAACATCATTGTGCTTTTTCCCTTGTCTAACCTCTTTCCTACAGGGAATCTTTAACCAGTTTCAGTGTAGTAGTGAAAAAGTGCTTCCATCTGACACTCTCCGCAGTGCTCTGGCAAAGACCTTCCAGGATGAACAGCGTTTCCAGCTGGGAATTATGGATGATGCTGCAGAGTGCTTTGTAAGTGTTGGCCTCTGGCCCTCTCTGATATGGGGTGAGACTGTTGATGGTCTCCATCAGGGACTAGATACTTTACTGTAGTATTTACTCTGTCCCTGGTCTCTCAATTAGAGCTAGGAATTTCCCTAGTTTCTCAAAGCTCTAGGGTGACTCTGCTAATACAGTAGGAATTGTAGAATAGGTTTATTCTTTCTCCTTTGGGCTTAACAGTAGTTTTGTGCTTGCCATGGCATAAAACATTGGTCTCACCTTCAAAGGAGACAGGACTCATTAAAATACAAATTGCTGTGTCACACTCCATTGAATTTCTGATTCAGTAGGTCTAGATTAGAGCCCAAGAATATCTAGCTCTAACAAGTTTCCAGGTGATGCTAATACAGATGCTGCTGGTCTGGAGACCATCACACTTTGTGAACTCCTACATTACTAAAGATAATTAAACAGAATAACTGAGTCCCTAGCACAGGCGTGATGTGCTATTTAGATAGCTAGATTGCTCGAAGTGACTTTTAGTAGAGGACTCTTCTGAACTCTGGGTTCTCTCAGTCAACCTTCAAAAGACTCTCTGTCTTTAGACTCTTTCTGCCTGTTGTTAAAAAAAGTTCGAGAGTGGTATATATTCTATTACAGGGCAAAATGTCACCAAAGTCAGAGGTACTCCTGACAAACTGGATTACTTATATATTGCTGGTGGAAATGTAAAATGATATAGCCACCCTGGAAAACAGTTTGGCAGTTTTTTAAAAAACTGTACTTGCAAATTATCATAAGTTTCAGTAGTTGTGTTCTTGGACATGTATCCCAGAGAAACTAAAACTTATGTTTATAAAAAACCTGTACATGAATGTTCATAGAATCTTTATTTATAATAGCCCCAAACTGGAAACAACCCAAATGTCTTTGATGGTAAATAGTGAAACAAGATTTGGTACTTCCATACCATGGAATACTATTCAGTAATAAAAAGGAATTACTGATTTACACATCAACTTCAATGGATCTAAAGGGAACTATGCTGAGAAAAAAAAACACAGTATCAAAAGGTTATAAACCATATGCTCCCATTTATATAACATTCTTAAAATAATAAAATTATAGAGATAGAAAAACAGATTAGTGGTTGCTAGGTGTTCGGGTTGGAATTGGGTGGAAAAGGCTATGAAGGAATAATATAAGGGAACCTTGTGATGGAACAATTTTCTTTCTTGATTGTGGTGGTTGTTATATGACTATACATCTGATAAAATTGCATAGAGTTACACACACAAATAAGTATATGTAAAACTGGTGAAATCTAAATAAACTCTGTAGACTGTGTTGATGTCCATTTCTTGGTTTAGAGAGTGTACTATAGTTATGCAAGATGTTACCATTGGAGGAAACTGGGTAAAGGGTACATGGACCTCTTATATAATTTTTTTGAAACTTCCTATGAATTTATAATTATTTCAAATTAAACAGTTTTTTTAAAAAAAAAATCAGAGGTATTCCTACCTTCCAAGAGGATTACTGTTTCTCTGAGTAAACTGCCTACCAATTTGTGCATTTTTCTATTAAATATCATTGATATGCTGCTTTTATTCTTTCCTTATTAGGAAAATCTCTTGATGAGAATTCACTTCCACATTGCTGATGAAACCAAAGAAGATATATGTACTGCCCAACACTGCATCTCCCACCAGAAATTTGCAATGACGTTGTTTGAACAGGTGAACATTATTTCTATCTTCATCACTTCTTTTCTTCTTCAAGAACACTGCATCCAGGGATGTGGGTTATCAGATGGGTCTCAAAACAATTAATGACTGTGGTTACTTGGTTTTGCTTTTTTACCCCGGTCCCAGTGTGTATGTACCAGCTGTGGTGCCACTTCTGATCCGCTGCCTTTCATCCAGATGGTACATTACATCTCCACCACTTCCCTTTGGTGAGTCTTAAAGGTTCTCTATTTGTACCCTTAGGTATTCCTTCAAGTGATAAGTTTCAACTGACAGCATCCAAATAGCTTATATCCTTATTGTTAAGATGGTGTTATATTGTAGGAACTCAGAACAATAATTTTAAAATAATTTTTGTTCTTCTTCCTTCCTTCCCAGTCCTCCCACCCCACCCCCCTTTCTTAGGTTCAGTTCTGGTCAGCAAGGTGGGAGGAGAAATGGGGATTCTATGAGCTTTGGATCTGGGGATGGGCAAAGGTGCTCATTGTGTTTGGGACACTGAGACTGGTCAGGACAAGGGGCTTTGGTATAGTGGGCAGAGGAAGAAAATCAAACATGTGAGTTAGGAGTTTGCATGAGTAATCTATTTGATTTAGTTATAACTCTGTGTAATTCCTACCATCATACCCTTCCATTCCCCCACCTTGAAGCAATCAGGCTATTTGTATGCTGGAAAGACGTGAAAAACCCTCACCAAGCATGTTTGGTGAGCTGCTGCAAAATGCCAGCACCATGGGGGATCTGCGGAACTGTCCGGTGAGTTAAGTCAGAGGTGGGGTTCAGAGTGGAGAGGGGAGCCCTCGGATTAGGGAACTGAGGCAGAGCCAGTGGGAAACATCTCAAACCAGCCTTATATATGTATTTCAGAGTAACTGTGGAGAAAGGATTCGGATTCGCCGTGTGTTGATGAATGCTCCACAGATTATTACAATTGGGCTGGTATGGGACTCGGACCACTCAGACTTGGCAGAGGATGTCATTCACAGCCTGGGTACCTGCCTGAAGCTGGGTGATGTGAGTATTAATTACCTTTATCTCTGACTTAGTTCTTGTGTCTTAGTATTGCTTAAGGGCAGTGAATACTTATATCCTAGTATAAGTGTGTACTTATAGGTGTAGGTGGTGTAGACTTTTTAGAAAAAATGGGATAAAATTGGTCTTGAAAGACAGGATGGACAGAGCTTAGCTACTGATAAAAATCAAGCAATTTATAGAGTTATTGTGTACTCTACTCATTGCTTGTGTATACAAAGTAGAGTTGGGAGGTGTAGTCTACCACAGGTGGTAATAAGGTCAAAGAAGTGAGCAGTCTTGACTAGAGCTGCTATGGGAGGTGAAGGGGTAAAAGTTGGTGACCTGAGTTTTAGAATACAAAATTCACAGTGAGGAACCAATGTCTGTTGCAAAGGTAATGGAGTAGCTTGGAAAAGAATTCAGTAGGTTAGCAGTTTTCTGTGCATCTATTCAAGAAAATAGGGAAAACGACTTCAGACCTGGGATCTTTTACCTTATCAGCTCCGCGCCCTAGTATAGGCAGGGTTTTCCTTCAGTTCAAGAGAAGAGCCAGAAACTCTGTGGTTTCCTTTCACTGGTTTCTTTCTCTTATAGTCCTGTGACTAAGGAGATTCCTTGTCATTCTTTAATATCACTAAGTTACAACTGAGAATGAATGCACTGTCTGGAATCTTATTTTAGGTCTCCTGCCCAAGGAATCTCTGACATGAGTAGGTTATACACAATTAAATCTCTTTTTTCTAAATTCCTGTAGTCTACATATTCTGTGCTGTTCTAGTTTTGTTTTATTTCTATGATGATTTTCTCATTCAAATAAGTTTCTCAAGGCAGCATTCTTTTCTTCAAAAATTTTTTGTATATCTGTCAGAACATACAGCAGTGAAATGCTGGTAATCAGCATGGTGGTATTGCTCTTCCTAAGGGACTCTTTACCCCTTAGTTAGGGTCTCAGCAGGAAATTTATATTTGTGGTGCCAGCTGGTAAGTAACTTTTGAAACGTCAGTGTTTGTTTTTGTTTTATTTTGTGTTTTTCTACTTCCTTGGATCCTCTTACAATAGGCACCAGCAATAAAATATTGTAAGTTATGAAGAAACATCACCACCTTACCGGTTTGCTGGCCACTATCCGTCTTGCTTTTCCCTACATTTTGTCTTTTTAGGTTCATTTCTGATGATTAATATGGACTAGGAAAAATCTTAGAATGAAGCATGGAGAAACAAGTCAGTACGTTAATAAGAAATGATGGAGTGTGCTAAGAGATTGATTGATGTGAGAGGGCTGAGTATTTGACTGTTTTTTTCATTCTCTTCTTTCCCCACAGCTGTTTTTCAGAGTGACGGATGATCGGGCCAAGCAGTCTGAACTGTACTTAGTAGGAATGATCTGTTACTATGGCAAACATTATTCTACATTCTTTTTCCAAACAAAGATCCGCAAATGGATGTATTTTGATGATGCTCATGTCAAGGAGGTAGGAATATTCAAGCCCTTCTTGAAGTGTTTGATAACAGCAACAAAAAACTAAGGATAATTACTTGTATTTGGTGTTTATTTTCATAATTTTGATGTCTGTTTACTTACCTATCTATTGAATTTATGAGAGTATCAGTCTTCTCCAGTAGATGACAAGTTCCTCAGAGATCGATATATTTCCTGTTATTTTCTCTGAATCCTCTCGCCATGCAGTCAGCACAGTTATGTTTATAGTTGACAGGTTTTTTTTTTTTTTTTTTTTTTGTATTAAGTGGTTGATTTGAGTGAGAACAGTTTAATGCTTCAAATTAGGTTAGAAGGTTAGCATGAACTTCAGAATTTCAAACTTTGAATTATCAATGGTAATACTGTGTCTTAGGTAATACCTTGTAATACTTTGTGTTAGGGCTGCTATAAATTGTTTTCTGATTGGTACTTACCTGAAGTACCTTATCATAGATTAACATGTTTTGGGGATCATGTAGAAAAAAATAGGGCTATGAGGATATTTAAAGCTGGAAACTTGGTACTATCTAAATCACAGAATCTGTGACTGAAGTCGTTAAAGGATCTGCATGAGTTAGGAAGCTTCTTGATAAAGGCTGGTGGCTAGGAGACTCCTAACTATAATTTACACCAATCTGTGGACCTTTAGCCCTGTCTTTCACAAATGGTAAACTCTGTCAAATTTCCTGATTCTCTATCTCTTTTTGCTGTTGTAATTTTGGCTGATTTATATGAATTCCTTGAGCTTTAGCCTTTTTATTTGAAAAATAATACATGCCTTATAAGAAATTAAATAAGATTTGTATATAAAATCATGTTTGTTGGGGTGCCTGGGTGGCTTGGTCAGTTAAGCATCCAACTCTTGATTTCGGCCTAGGTCATGATCTTATGGTTTGTGGGATCAAGATTCATGTCAGGCTCTGTGCTGAGCATGGAGTCTGCTTGGGATTCTCTTTCTCCTTCTCTCTCTGGCCCTCCCCCATTTGTGCTCTCTCTCTCCTAAAATAAATAAATAAACTTTTAAAAAAGCATATTTTTTTTTAGTTAAAATAATAACTAAGTTAAAAATTTAATGAACATCTATTATGAAATAAGCACTATGCTTATTTCAACTCTTCAGAGCACACCATCTCAGAATGTGACTGGTTCAAGTTTAAGAGAGGGTGAGTTTAGAGATTTGATTGGATTGTTGTTTCCATGGTCTTCTGTCACTCTTTTCCACTGCTTTGGCAGTGCTGAATCCAGTTCAAAGCTAAGACTGAGGTTCATCTGTCTATTCTAAGCAGTTTGACATTTATGTCTTGTCACGTGTGAACTCTGAAATGGAATGTCATTCATTCTAAAGCAGTCTGTGAGAGAGTTTCTGCCTGCTCTTTAGATTCATAAAAGTGATTTTAATATTTAGGAGAAAATTATATAATTTATAGAATTGTAAATTTGAAGCCAGGGCTTTAATATGTGAAAAGAAATTGGTCACCAAGGCAGCTGAAGTCCCCTCACATAGCATGTTCACCTTGGAGAACTTTTATTTATATTTCACAACTGAATTGTTGTTTCACAGGAATGAAAGTAATTTTATTCATCATTCCTATCTCTTGTAAGGTTTGATTGCTTTCTAAAAAGATTTAACAAAAACAGACTTAACAAAAAACTCATGAAATTTAGGTCTAAGGTCTCTTTTGTGGTCTCTACCCAATTCTTGTCTTTTTATTTCTTTTATTTTCTTTAGAAAAACAGAATAGGAAGATATGTTTTGAATTGTGGTTATGAAGTATAACTCATATTTTTCTGATTGTTTCTGGTTCAGATTGGGCCGAAATGGAAGGATGTGGTGACCAAATGCATCAAGGGGCATTATCAGCCTTTGCTACTGCTTTATGCAGACCCGCAGGGTACCCCAGTGTCTACTCAGGACCTGCCTCCCCAAGTTGAGTTCCAGTCATACAGCAAGACCTGCTACGATAGTGAAGATTCAGGTGAGCAGCCTAGCTCTTTACCTCTTCCTTCTCCCTTCCAATGTGATCATTGGACAGTTAGAACTCATACTTAATCATGAGCCTAGCACATAACTAGCTTATAGAAAGGGGATCCATTAGAGATAGAAAGAAGTGCCAACTCGTGCTGAAGCCCAAAGTGTGCCAGGCTTTGTTTCTTTCAGCCTTCAAGAATGTGTTGCCTAAGTCACCTGGCCCTGATTCAAAAGTGAGAAGGAAATTAGGTTGATTTAGACTGAAATAATAAGTTTGTGAGGGAAACTCAGTGTTTAACCTTCCAGTATTAGTAAAGATGACTGATTCTTACTAGCAACTTAACAGTGATTTCACTGAGTTGTGAAGACCAAGAAAAAATTATGAGTTACTACAAAGCTAATCATTTTATTTGGGATAAGAGATTTTTGTTTTAAGATGTCAAGTGTAGTAGCAGTATTCCTCAGCCTGTGAATCAGTTTGCTTCTAATTCAGTTGGTTGCAGCCTAAATTGTTCCCCTGTAGCAACAATTTGCAGCTTGATGGCTAAAGTCTCAGCCTAGCCCATAGAGGCTTATAATATATTAGAAATATAGCCCTAATGGTTTTGGCTTGATTTCTGAAAAGGAGAAAAAAGAAATATTCTTTTTGTCTTCTAGATCTAGGATTGTCCTTGAGTATAATTTTGAAAGAGAACACATTTGTCTTTGGAATTTTTCCCCTCCCTTTTGTACCTCCTTCCTGCTTGGTACCTGGTGTTCTTCCCAGCCTCGTACCCAACTCAGGCCTGCTCTACTTTTTCTCCCTTTAGTCAAACACCCATTTCCACTGTTGTGCTCATCTCAGTGAGTTGTTCAGAGGAAAGTAGTCTGATTGAACTCATTTACTCTAAAGTATAAGTAACAGCCACATAATTTCTCAGATATATTAAAATGTTTACAATATCAATTAAAATCAAAGTGACATTTCTGGCAGTATAGGAAAAAAATTACGGGATGGGGAACAACTAGTTATTGTCAGGTCGGCCTGGGACTCTCCATCTAAATAGATCTTACTTTTCACAACTTTTTCCTTTCTTCCACTTTTCCCATAGGTTTTCTAAAAGCCCCACAGTTTTTCACAGTGGCAGGCAAAGTGAGGGCTTCAGCAAGGTAGGGACAGGAGTGGGAGGAATTCTTTGTATGTCTGGGCAATATGGAAGTTGGGTGTTGGGAAGAATGGCTCTGGTATATCCTTCTCACCCTTCCTTCTAGGAAGTTCTTGCCTTATGGACCTTTGTTTCCATCCAGCTGTTTGCCTTCTCTCTGTCACTGTCCTTCTCTCTTTCCTTACTTTGGCATATGTGTCTCCTCCTTCCCTCAGGGAGGGAGCCCTCCATCTCAAGTGATACTCGAACAGATTCTTCAACGGAGAGCTATCCCTACAAACACTCCCACCATGAGTCTGTGGTCAGTCACTTCTCTTCTGAATCTCAGGGGACAGTCATCTATAATGTGGAGAATGATTCCACGTCTCAGAGCAGTCGGGACACAGGTAGGGAGTTTTACAGTGGACCCTGCTTGCCTGATTCAGTTCCTGCACAGAGATTCTCCCAAGAAAAAGAAACTGGGGCAAGTCAGAAACGTTTGTCATGCAAAGGGAGAACTTGGGTAATTGGGTGGGATGAAAAGAAGCAATACAACTCTGACCGAATGATGATGTGCCATTGCACATTTTCCTATCAACAGTAGCATATCAATAAGGATGATTGTAATGTGATTATTAATGTGATTGTTTATTCCAAAATCTGCCTTTTTTTTTTTCTTGCTGTATTCTTGATCCCTGTGCTTCTCATAGTGTCCCAATAAACCCTTATGGTTTTGCACCTCATCATGTTCTCATGCCAGGCTTTATCTTAAGTGAAGGGCTTTGAGAGCAGGGGCATATTTATGGGCATGGATGTGTGCTCATCACCTTGCTTCCTGAAGGGTAGAAAGGCCAAAGAAAGAAAGCTAGCTTGTTTGTTATTGTGAGTTCTATGTGGAGAGCATTCTTGAATTTTTCTGTTCTTCTATTGAAGAGTGTACCTGTTGTTGGTGGAAGAAATCAATACAGGGCATACAAAGAACAGTGAGTGAAGAAATCAATACAGGGCATACAAATTGATGAGATGAAAAATTTATCACCTAATACACAGAACAGTGCCCATACTCTAGAGACTTGGGAATTAGTGAGTTCATGGCTTCAGATTGGTGGTCCTTTTTAAGTTTTTATTTAAATTCCAGTTGTTAACATACGGTGTATTATTAGTTCCAGGTGTACAATATAGTGATTCAGCACTTGTTGTACAATACCTGGTGCCCATCACAAGTGCACTTCTTAATCCCCATTAACCTGTTTAACCATCCCTCCATCCACCTCCCCTCTGGTAACCATCAGTTTGTTCTCTATAGTTAAGAGTCTGTTTCATAGTTTGCCTCTCTCTTTCTCTCTTTTTTCCCTTTGTTCATTTGTTTTGTTTCTTAAATTCCACATATGAGTGAAATCATATGGTATTTGTCTTTCTCTGACTTATTTCTCTTAGTGTAATATTCTCTAACTCTATCCATGTCATTGCAAATGGCCAGATTTCAATTTTTTATGGCTTACTAATATTCCATTGTATATATATACTGTGTCTTCTTTATCCATTCATCAGCTGATGGACACTTGGGCCATTTCCATAATTTGGCTATTGTAGATAATGCTGCTATAAACAGCAGGAGTACATGTATCCCTTTGAATTAGTACTTTTGTATTCTTTGGGTAAATACCTTTTTTTTTTAAATAGAGAATTTTAAACATTTTCAAAAGTATCAGAATAGTATACTACCCTTCCATGGACTCATTGACTAGTATCAGTAATTATAACTCATGCTTGGAGTGCCTGGGTGGCTCAGTCGGTTGAGCATCTGACTCTTGATTTTGGCTCAGGTACGATCCCAGGGTTGTGGGATCAAGCCCCACATTGGACTCAGTGCTGAGTGTGGAGCCTGCTTAAGATTCTCTCCTTCTCTGCCCCTCTTCTCTGCTCACACACACTGTCTCTGTAAAATAAAATTAAAAAAAATTAAAAATTGTAACTCATGGCCACTCTAGTTTTGTCTGTATTTCTATCTACTCTCACTACTCCTGGATTATTTTGAAGAAAATTCCAGATATTATCACTTTTTCCATAAATATTTTAATGTGTCTAAATATTTAGTATATCTGAAACATGAGAAATCATTTTTAAACATATCAATATCACACTTAAAAAATATTAACAATAATTCCTAAAAACCACTGAGTGTTCAAATATCCAAATATAAATGTTGTTATTTTTTAATGGTTTGTGTGCTTAATTCAGGATCCAAGTGAGGTCTATGCAGTGAGATGAATTGATAAGTTTTTTATGTTTCTTTTTTTTATTTTTTTAATTAAAAAAAAATTTTTTTTAACGTTTATTTATTTTTGAGACAGAGAGAGACAGAGCATGAACGGGGGAGAGGCAGAGAGAGAGGGAGACACAGAATCGGAAGCAGGCTCCAGGCTCTGAGCCATCAGCCCAGAGCCCGACGCGGGGCTCGAACTCAGGGACCGCGAGATCGTGACGTGAGCTGAAGTCGGACGCTTAACCGACTGAGCCACCCAGGCACCCCTATGTTTCTTTTAAAGTATAGGTTTCTCCTCCATTTTTTCCTTGCAGTTTATTGTTGAACAGCTAGGTACTTTGTCCTATAGATTCCCCACGTTCTAAAATTTGCTGATTGTATTCCTATGTTAAACTTTAGCATGTTTCTCTGTTCTCTGTATTTCTTATAAATTGGCAGTTGGACCTAGAGCTTTGGTCAGACTCATGTTGGGTTTCTTTTGATGACTATTGTGTAGATGACTACTGCAAAGTATGATTTTTTTAAGACCATATTTCTGAAACTGTGAGTCAGGGAGAAGCCAAATAACGCGATAAACAAGGCATATTTTCCAGCAGAGTCAGGTTTATGTTAAAGGTTTGTGAATGGCTGGGGTAGGGGAGCATACTCTCATTGGTTTAACATTTGCAGATTTAGTTGCTCCAAGTGATTTTCTCCTTTCTTAAATCTTTTTTTTTTTTGGGGCCCAGAGGTAGCAAAGGATCAGATATAAAGCAATAAAAGATTACATTGGTGATTGATTGAAAAGAGATGGGCATGTCACTACAGTGCTGATACCTGAATATGTACAAGAATTTTCATATACTAATGTATGAAAACAGTTCATGGTTCATTTGAAAACCTAGAGGATTGTCTCTAAACCTGCCTTCCAATTTAATTCAATTGCTTAATTCACTTTTGGCTTCCAGCAGTTCAGGTGATTATATCCTTTAGAATCTGACCTTTGCTGTTATCAAATCAGACTCCTACATTTACATCCTATGGGCGTGAAGCAGGGCAAGTTATGTATTTTCTGGGCTTCCCAGAAATCAATACTGAGGAATTTTGAAGTGTAATATCTGGGTGAAGCCACGTTGGGTGAAGCCAAGTTTGGTAAAGCACTCATTGTGGATGGGAATGAGAATTATGCAGAGTTCAAATGTCCTAATTTTAAATGATTAACATTTAAGGAAGGTTTAGAACTGAGTGGGAGGTGGGGAGAGGGAGCCACCCACAATCAGACCTCTTGTGGGCAAAGGCTGGGGCAACTTGGATAATACTAGGTATAATAAAAATTAGGCTTTACTTGATGTGTTGCTAAATAAAAGGAAAGCTCTATCTTCTATTTATGAGAATGAAAACATATTGGTACATGACATTTTTATACAATCTTTAAAACTGTCACGTTTTGAAAATTAGCAAGTAATGTGTCCTTCTGGGTCACTGGGAGAGACTACGGGCAGGATCAAGACTGGTAATTGTTCAGGAGACATTATAAATTTGGAAGCTCCCATTAAATACTTGAGCTTCTCTGCATTTATCTATTGAGAGATTCCTGCTACACTTAAATCAGATAGCCTTAGCCCCTACAGCTTCTGATTCATGGGTATACCAAATTTATGGCACTGCTGTGAATCCCAAAGGGAAGCTAGGTTCTCAAGAGGATGGAGGTAAGTTTCAGATACCAGCTTACCCCCATTTCCTTGTTCTTTCAGGACACCTGACTGATAGTGAATGTAATCAGAAACTCACATCTAAGAAAGGGTCACTGATAGAACGCAAGAGGAACTCTGGCCGGGTTAGGAGGAAAGGCGATGAGCCACAGGCCTCAGGGTACCACAGTGAAGGCAAGCCGCTCTGCACTCTTTGTCTTTTTTCATTCACCCTGGCAGCCTTTGTCATAGTCCATACTGGCTTTTCTATTCTGCTCAAAGGGCTTTCCTTGCTTTTACACTTTGTGGTCTAGGTATCTGTGATCACTTTAAACATTTATATTTGTTTCATTCTTTGTGTTTTTAGGAGAAACACTGAAAGAGAAGCAGGCTCCTAGGAATGCCTCTAAACCATCTAGCAGCACCAATAGACTAAGGGATTTTAAAGAGACAGTCAGCAATATGATTCACAACAGACCATCACTAGCTTCTCAGACCAACCTAGGATCTCCCTGCGTGGGGAAGGGAGGAGACCAGACTGACAAAAAGCCTCCTAGAAATCTGCCTTTACATTCTCGTGACTGGGAAGTAGAGAGTACCAGCAGTGAGTCAAAATCCAGTTCTTCTAGCAAGTATCGTCCAACGTGGAGACCCAAACGGGAGTCTCTGAATATTGACAGTATCTTTAGTAAGGACAAAAGGAAGCACTGTGGCTATACCCAGCTTAGCCCCTTTTCTGAGGATTCAGGTGAGGAGATAGAGAAGAATTGGGCTTTTGAATAAAGTTGACTTATGTATTTAAAAAACCTGGATTTTCTGGTAGAGTCAGTAAGGTGCATTTTTATATGCTGATGTTGAGCCTTTTGGAGATAGGAGTTCAGTGAATGAGTAGCTGGAGGGAGGGTTGGTTATGTTTAATTTGAAGCAGATGCTAAATCTACCTCCTTTTCCATACTTGTCCTTTGATCGGGATAGCTAAAGAATTTATGCCAGATGAACTAAGCAAGCCACCTGCTTACGACATTAAAACTGGTGGACCAAGCCCCCAGTACAAGCCCTGGGGCCCAGCACGGCCAGGCTCTCACCTTTTAGAACAGCACCCTCGCCTAATACAGCGAATGGAATCTGGCTATGAGAGCAGTGAGAGGAACAGCAGCAGCCCCATCAGCCTGGATGCAGCCCTGCCTGAAAGCTCCAGTGTCTGCAGGTATTGTTTGGCCTTTGAATTGCCTCATTGTCCCTTGCAGCAATGTGAGTCACCAAGAGGCTTTTCAAGTCAGATAAATGGAGAAAAGGACTTTATTACCATCTTGCAGGCAAAGTATTGTGCTTTATCAACTTTCTTTCTTTCTTTTTTTTAAATTGAAATGGGGGGGATGGGTTAAATGGGTGAAGGGCATTAATTAAGGAAGGGCACTTGTTGGGATGAGCACTGGGTGTTATATGTAAGTGATGAATCACTGAATTCTACTCCTGAAACCATAATCACACTATATATTAACTAATTTGGATTTAAACAAAATTTAAAAAAAACAACCACACTAAAAACCTAAAAAAAATAAAACAAAATTGAAATAAAGTTGGTGTACCATGTTATATTAGTTTCAGGTATACAACATAGTGATTGGACAGTTCTGTATATTACACTATGCTCACCACAATAAATGTAGTTACCATCTGTCACCATAGAATATTATTACAATATTATTGACTGTATTCTCTATGCTTTACTTCTTATCTCTGTGACTTAATTATTTTATAACTGGGAATTTATACTTCTTTTTTTTTTTTTAATTTTTTTTAACGTTTATTTATTTTTGAGACAGAGAGAGACAGAGCATGAACGGGGGAGGGGCAGAGAGAGAGGGAGACACAGAATGGGAAGCAGGCTCCAGGCTCTGAGCCATCAGCCCAGAGCCCGACGCGGGGCTCGAACTCACGGACCGCGAGATCGTGACCTGAGCTGAAGTCAGACGCTTAACCGACTGAGCCACCCAGGCGCCCCTGGGAATTTATACTTCTTAACCCCCCTCGGTTATTTCACCCTTCCCCCAGCCCCCTTTCCTCTGGCAACTACCAGTTTGTTCTTTGTATTTGTGATTTTTGTTTCTGTTTTTGTTTATTTGTTCATTTGTTTTATATTTTAGATTCCACATGTAAGTGAAATTATATTTGTTTTTATCTAACTTATTTCACTTAGCATAATAATACCCTCTGGGTCCATCCATGTTGTCACAAATGGCAAAATTGTATTCTTTTTTATGGCTGAGTAATATTCCATTATATATATATATGTATATATATCATCTTCTTTATTCATTCATTGCTTTCCTATCTTGGCTGTT
Source organism: Panthera uncia (assembly GCF_023721935.1). NCBI lineage: Eukaryota > Metazoa > Chordata > Mammalia > Carnivora > Felidae > Panthera > Panthera uncia. The sequence goes on along the minus strand of NC_064818.1, from coordinate 32,834,206 downwards.
GTAAATAATGCTGCAATAAACATAGGGGTGCTCTGTCAACTTTCTATAGCAACAGCACCCTCTGCTGGGAGAAGGAGCAAAGGCATTTGAGAAAGAGAACTTTATTACATGTAAAATAGTTTAGTAAATAACTTAAAATGGAAGAATTAGTGAATCAAAACATGTAGTCCTATCATCAGAGAGTAAATACAATTGTTATCTATTCTTGCCTTTCATTTAGGGTAGGTTATTTTTTTTGAGGGTCACAGGGATTCTGTGTTTTATGAAGCCAATGATATTCATAATTCTCTAAGATAACATTGATGGTTTAATAGTGCTCATTGTGCCTTGTCCATAGGGCCCAGTTTGCTTTGTAAATTTTATTTTATTTTATGTTTTGAGACAGAGTACGAGGAGGGGAGAGAGGCAAAGGGAGAGAGGAAGGAGGGAGGGAGAGAGAGAGAGAAAGAGATAAAGAGAGAGTATCTTAAGCAGGCTCCACGCTCAGCACGAAGCCTGATAGTGTACTCAATCCCATGACCCTGGGATCGTGACCGGAGCAGAAATCAAGAGTTGGATGCTCAACAGAATGAGACACCCAGGAGCCCCATAAATTTTAGATCTTCATACATTGTTTCTACTAAGTTGCCACAGAGGCAAGTTTCCTAACAGTGTTGCTGCTTTGAAAAGAGTGATTTTGTCTTCTACAAAGGTGATAATCACACCCTCATATTTTCCCATTGCTCATCCCTTGACATAGGACCCTGTTGAGTTTTACACATGAGAAGATGGCCACAAAGGTGTAAGAAAGAGGAAGGCAACCCATGTGAGAGCTTATATTTATTGATTCATTGAATATGGTTTTTTTTGCCAGACACTGTGCTAGATGCACAAAATGTGAATGAGATGAGATAAGATGGGGGAACTACTTTCAGAGGTAGTTTAGCAGATACTTCAATTTTATATTAGTTTGATGTTTTATTGGTTTTTGAGGGAATTTAGTCCTAGGAATGTTGCAAGTTAACACCCTTCTGATGTTTTCACTAGACTCTGGTTTGTCTTTTGAAGGGATCCAAGTGCTAAGAGATCAGCTGGGTTGGCACCTTCCTGGCGTCACATCCCAAAGTCTCACAGCAGTAGCATACTGGAGGCGGACTCCACAGCATCCAGGAGTAGCTGGGCAAAAAATCAGCACCTCTCGGGTAAGCAGAAAGACACTGGACTTGGAGGACTGGATTTGACTGCCAAATCTATTTGGGAAATATCCTTACCTGAGCACATTTGAAATTGGAGGATGGTTGTACTTTAAGTTTTCCATCACTATGTAAATATGGAGGCATTTGAGCTGTCCCATCTTTGGATTTATCTACTTTTTGTTCTCCATCATGGCTTTCCTGATTGTTCTTTCGACCTTGGCAAGAGCCCTTGTTGGAACAAGAAGGAACAGAAATATGGTGAACTGTGTCAGTAGCACCTGCATTCCTCACAGGAATAAGTTCACCAGTTTTTGCCTTTGGTGTAGAGGAAGCCTCATGGGAATGGATTTCTTAGTGTTTAGTTCTATGAATTGAGATGACAAAGGGGGATGTGAAGGCTATAGGCAAAACTGGGGAATAAGTAAACCTAAACCTATCCTTATCCCTGCCTCTGTATCCTGTCCAGTATCCCTATTTTCCCTTCTTGAGTGTGTCTTGCGTCCTCATACTCCTTCTTAAAATGAGCTCTCAAGGAATGATCTGACTCCTTCATACTAAATGTAAATGACTGGAAACAGTTTAAAGCATGCTTTTTCTAAGAGAAACTAGCATTTTAAAATTAAAGTCAAAGCCTAAAGTAAAAGAATACTGGAATTTCAGGTGTGAGACACTGAGGGTAGAGATTTGAGGTAGTTAGAGGTTTTAGTTCCCTTTTACATTCCTCTCACAATACACATATATACTTACAGTACATATTCCACTTAAGTAGAGACCCAGTCTAAATGGTTTAAAATAAATCCTTTACTTACTTAAAGCTGAAATTTGAGGTGATACATAGGCAATCTCCCCAGATAGAGACTTTTTGCAATGGCTAAGGGAAGGTGGTGAGTGTCTAACTAGGGAGTTCTGGGAGCTACTTGTCTAACTTATAGATCAACCTTCATCCCCCCCCCCCCCCCTCCTTTTTTTGGTTTGTTAGATCAATTGGGAGTAGAGTATGTGGGCAGAAACCTTAACTATGGTCTGATTTAATGAGCTTCTGGATGTAGTTCTGTGGTCAGCTTACTAGGAAGAAGTGGGTAGAATACTGTGTACCAGCCTGTAGAGGTAAGACCAGTCTTAATGGTATGACTGCCAATTCTCTTGATAGCCACCAAAAGTTCTTAGAGGTGGCTGGAAGGGAAGTATGCAGCAGTAATGACAAGGCATGAATTCTTTTGGGTGTGAGTGCCAGTAGGTTGCTAACATCTGGCAGAGCAGAACAATGCCAATAGAAGCAGGTATCTCTGAAATCCTGGGCTGGAGTAGGTTGTAATTTGAAACCCATGGAAGAAATTCATGCTTCTTAATGAAATTATACATTTGCTTTACTTACTACATTTTAATTTATTTCACGTTGACTAACATTGCTTTGAGAAGCTTGTGGTCATGCATGAGCCTATTCCCCCTTCTCATTTCTTTAGATAGCCAGTACCTTTTCAGGTCACTAAAGACCGAGTCTCATGACATCTCTAATAGCCCTAATTCTGGACTACTTTGGATAGAATCCACCAATATTATTCCTCCACTGGTAAAAGATATTTTGCAAGGAGTTACAACAAATTCCTCACACACCATACTGTCCTCTTTGTATAGGAGACCCTTAGTATACAAAGGCATGAATACTTGTGGCTCACAATGATCCTATCATTTTATTTTGGCACAGAAAAAAAATTTTTGCCTGGTAACTTTGATCACTCTTTTAAAAAGTTACGGAAGTAAAAATAAGTCCAACAATTTAGTAACCTGCCCTCTCCCTCTTCAAATTGAAGGAACCGGTGTTTCCATCATGGTATATGTTTTTCTACATTTTTTGTATGCCTATGTAAGTATATGGATAAGTTTATTACTACCGTTCAAAAAAAATAAAATGAAGTCATATATATTATTCTGTCACTTGAATTTTCACTTAATATATCGTGGATGTCCTTTGGGATCTATTTGGTTCCATCTATGAACATTTATAAAATTGAATTTATACTGGATATTTTATAAACTCTTTAAAAGAGATAGTAGAAATTAAGGGTGAGAAGTTGACTTGCTTGAAGTTTCCCAATGAATCAGTGGCAGCACATGGTTGAGAATGCTCTCTAATAGTTAAGAGCATGGATTATGAATTTAACCTATTTGACTTTATTTATTTATTTATTTTATTTATTTTTTTAATTGATTTTTGAGACAGACAGAGACAGAGCATGAACAGGGGTGGGTCAGAGAGAGAGAGGGAGACACAGAATATGAAACAGGCTCCAGGCTCTGAGCTGTCAGCACAGAGCCTGATGCGGGGCTCGAACCCACAAACTGCGAGATCATGACCTGAGCTGAAGTCGGACGCTTAACCGACTGAGCCACCCAGGCGCCCCAACCTATTTGACTTTATTCAGCTCCATCATTTATTATCGTTGTCATGGCAAATTATTTATTCTTTGTGTGTCTGTTTCTTCTTTCCTAAAATGTAGGCAATAATAGTATCTACTTCATAGGTTGTCATGATAATTAAATAATGAATGTAAAACTGCTTAAAACTGTGCTCATCATATAGTAAATGCTCAACAAATGTTATATTGTTATTGTTGTTATAAAGCCACTCAATAAATATTTTATCATTATCATCATTATCATTATAATTCATAGCCCAGGTCTCACCCTGAATCTGATGTGGAAATCACTATCCAAAACATGAATTCCAAAATGAATAAAGACTTCTAAAGGAAAGGCAATGCAGTGGCCATAAATGCAGCAGGTGCTTCATATTAATTATGGAAATGTGGCAATTTCTCTTCTCCCTTGCTTGTATTCCAGGTGGGGAGCTCTCTTCCAAAAGCGAGCTGGATGAATTGCAGGAGGAAGTGGCCAGGAGGGCCCAGGAACAGGAACTTCGCAGGAAACGGGAAAAGGAATTAGAGGCAGCTAAAGGATTTAACCCTCATCCCAGTCGCTTCATGGACTTGGATGAACTGCAGAATCAGGGTAATTGTTCTGAACTTTAGGTTATGGGTGATGGGGACAGAGAAGAGAGGAAAGAAAAAAATATTCAGGCTTATAAATTCCTGTCTTCTGTTTAGCTAAGTTGTATTTTATCATAATTCACTCATTTTAGTGAGAACTAGCTGAAGTAGGAGGTGACAAGCCTGTTGATTGGAAGACAGGCACTGATTTGGGGCTCATCTATTAAAAGTCTATAGATGAGAGATAGTATTATTCATAAAAATATTTCCCATGAACATCTCTACTGTAGAAGGTGTAAATAAAGCTAATCACAATTCAGGAATAGCAGAACAGGGCAGTGAGTAAGCCACACTGATAAGGGAAATTCTACTTGCTCAGCGGAAATACACTCTTGAAATTTCCCACCTGGAGCTTCAAGTGGGTCTACCAAAAAGGTTCTAATAACACAGAGCTTGATTGCCTTTTGATCCTCTGATGATTCATTTCCCAATCTCATGCAATTTTTGTGGACTTTATGATGCTTCTCCAACTGCCCCACACTAGTTACTTTTTTTTCCTTTCACTGCTTTAGGATGTCCTTTTGTACCAAAAGAGATTAGTCTTCAAAATAAGAGTTTAAAATAGGAAAAGTAGGAGTTATACCTTAAATAGGCTCCTGGAACTTGTATCTTTCTATAAAATGAATTTATTATTCTTATTATTCAGAATCCCCAGATGTAACATTATGCTAAAATAGTGCAAAGAATAGGAGTCTGTGCTATTTTGGGTGGCTGCTTTCTTGTTGACCACTTCCCACTTCCCACTGGGCTAATTTGGGGGTCTATTTGGGGCCATTCTTCTCCTCTAATCCTATTGTCTTTTGATTTGGGGTAATTGTTGCCTTATATTTCCCAAGGCATTGTATCTGTTTCCAAATTAGTTTTAAATTCCTAGTTCCTTAGCTGTCCCTACATTTGGATAGTCTTCTCTCCCTTTTTGTCCTCAAGCTATATTACACTGGGGTCTTGGGGTTATTATGCTTCTATACTCATCTCCTTCCCTTACCTTTTTTCCTTCCTTTGTTAGTTGGGCAGTACATGAAAGTTGAGAGGGAATCCTGGCCACATTTCATTGTTAATTCTTCATACACTTTGATTCAGAATCTCCTGGAAGAGCAAGGAATGGAGTGCTAAGATTCTAGAGGATTAGAATTAAAATCTAGTACAGTGATCAATTGTAGTGTGCCTGTATATCTATAGAGAAACTTTTTTGTTTTGATGGCTCTCACTACCATCTCTCATTATAAAGATTATATAGATCCAATTGTCAAATATTATGAGAAGACCTTAGGCCTGGAGGGTAGGTATCAGATCTCTTGATGTGGGATAGAACCTGAATGCCAAGTTCTTCAGAACCAACTTACTACTTCACTGCCCTCCCATTGCTCTCCAAAGGCCACAGTGAATTAGGAAATTAATGTTAGGGGTATGGAAGAGCCTTTCTTACCATGTCAAGCTGGAGGTAAGTGGAAGATGGGGAGATTATGGGAGAAATGACTGACATTTTGATATTTTTTTTCTTGTGAGCATGTGAAAACTCACCAAAATTCACCATTGTGAGTGAATTTACAATACAGCTTACTACCAGTTTATGAGTGAGTAAGAGCCAAGGGGACACATAAACTTGAGCGTTCTTTTACAAAAGTTGACCTTGCAGTACTTGCTTTTTCATCTGGCACTGTACTTGAACTCTTTTGCACCCGCTTTGGTACACCTTTGCTTTCAGGGGAGGAAGGAATATTTCATGCTCCCTCTATGGGAAAGTGACTTTTGCAGTAGGTTTGGCAAGCAAGAGCATGATAAAAGAAAATACTTAGGAGTGCTGATGAAAGGAATGTGGTTGCAAACCAACAACAAAGGCTGTTCAACTGCCCTGGTGGATATATTGAGGTTAGGAACTGTAAAGCACCTGTGCCCAAGAGGTGTACTAATTTTCCAGTTGAGGGTGGTACAGAGAGGACTGTGAATTGATGTAGGAAGGAAATTTTACAGATGGCTTTCCACAGAGTAGTGAAGCCACTTTTGCCTTAACACAGCAGTAGAGGTCTCTGTAGAGATCTGGGGCATTCTAACACTGGTTGGCAAGATGTATCTTGTTGCACTGTGGAAACAGGTCAGTTCCAGGCATAAGAATCCACCCTTCTGCTGTAGACAATACTGTGTTCTTTTCTGGAGGGACCCCCTTAAGAGCTCTTGGAGTTGGAATATGTGGTGGACAATGACATACTCCTTTTTCATGGCCTTGGCAATGTGTTGGTTAAGGCAAAAATGGATGTCCTACGTGTTTCAGAGACTTCTTCATAGCAATGGAGAATTAGAATAAGGGTAGATCAAAGGCTCAGCCGCAAGGATCTATGTGCCCTTAAGGGAAACAATACTACATAGAAAAAGGTGGAACAAATTGTAATGAAAATGAAAAGTACTGGCCCTTTCAGGGAGGAGTGACGGCTTTGAGAGGTCCTTGCGAGAGGCAGATTCAGTGTTTGAAGAGTCGCTGCATCTGGAACAGAAGGGAGACTGTGCTGCAGCTTTGGCTCTCTGTAACGAAGCTATCTGTAAGTAACTCTAACTGCTACAGCTATGGCAATTTTGACTAACTTTGAGATAGGTATTATTAGTGTCATCGCTCAGTTGGGATGAAAACAGCTTTTATGTCTCCTCACTGTCAGTCTCCCAAACTGAGACCCTTTAGCTATCGTTGCCCTTCAGATTTTTAAGTGTGCCCTGTGCTGTCATGTGGCCTATGGATATTTACTGGAATGACCTCATCAGGAGTCTGTAGATGAACTATCCAGCCATGCCTACCTTCTTATCCCAAGTTAGATGTCAGATTTGAGGTTAGTCTGTTCTTTCTCTAGTCACTGACTAGTTAGGTGGAGCTTATGGCAAGAAGAAATGAATATATTGGCTGTGATTTCCCAGGCCTGTGACTTTGCACTGCATATATGATTCATGTTCTTCCCTTGCTTTCCTGGTATGCTGCACCATAAGGTTACAGTGAAGGACTAAGGCTTAGCATTTATATCTGGTTCTTAAATGTGACCCACAAGAAGCTGTGTTCTGTAAAGACAGATGCAGATTTGGATCTTATTTCTGCTGTTGACTGTCGGGAAGGGGAAGTTGGGAGCAAAGTGTGGAGACCAGAGTCGGACAGGTCAGTTGCAAAGGATGAGAGTGGCAGTCTCTAAGATGGAAGCACCAGTTTATCTTCTTAACTCATTTTAGTTTAGCTTTTTATTTGTTTTTTTTTTTTAAATTTGGATTAATCTGTTTAGCCTCCATGGCTTCCATGAATGTTCCTTATAGCCAGAGCCAGCTCTGTACCCTGGACAGTATGTGCATGGTCCATGCCTTGCATTCCTGCTGCACATTTTGAGTTTTACTGCATATCTTTGCTCATTTTTGGTTCAATTTTATTTTTATTTTTGTTTGTATTTTGTGTTCTGTTTCTGCTATATTTTCTTTTGCATTTTAGCTAAACTAAGACTTGCCCTGCATGGTGCCAGCTCTAGCACGCACAGCAGAGCCCTAGTCGATAAGAAGTTGCAAATCAGTATTCGAAAAGCACGGAGCCTGCAGGATCGCATGCAGCAGCAGCAATCATCATCGCCGCAGCCGTCGCAGCTCTCAGCCTGCCCCCCTTCACAGGGGGCGGCCCTCCCTCAGCCAACAAGGTAGTGCCTGGGATCCACTGTAGTTTATGGACACCAAGGGAGGACATGACCATGGGTGCTCCATAGTCAGAACTCTCCTAGTCTTGGTGACTACAGAGGAGAGAGAAGAGTCCTCTGAAAATATTTTCTTCTCAGATTAGACACACAGAAAACTCATCCCACTGCCAGTCGTTTTCTTAATAGCTCCTAGAAAGATACAGAAAGTATAGCATAATAAATAGACCATTTGTCCATATTTCCTGTGGGTGACTTTGTCCTTGGACTGGTGTAATAACGTGATTATTAAATATGTACATATTATGTTCTCAGACATGGCAATCTGAACTGTTCCATGTTGCAGTAAAAACTATGTGATTTGTTTTGAGATTTCAGTGCTTTCTGTCCCTCATGGAAGCAGAGAAAGCAGTGTTCTTTGCTCTAATTGAACCATAGAGAAGAGACACAAAGATTCCCCTTGTTTTGCTTTCCTATGGGCAGCACTTCCCCAGGGCCACTGGTATAGCTTTCACATTTTAGCTTTGAATTTGGCTCTTACTTACAATATGTAGGTTTAAGTTAAAATTAATTTTGGCTTTTAATAAGCCTGAGTAGTTTTCAGAATATAAATATTATAAAAGCAGCTAACATTTTCTGAACATTTGCCTATGTCCAGGTACTAAGCTAAACACTTTAATTCTCACAATAACCTTAGGAGATAGGGACTATTAGTCTATTATTTAGTGATATTTTATAGATAAGGAAACTCAAGCTCAGGGAGGATAAAATACATAAGGTACCCATGGTTACTCAGCTAGTAAGTGGTAGAGGGGTGGACTTCAAATCCAGGTCTGTTTCACTCCATTAGGTCCCCTATGGAAGTAGAAGGACGTAGTCTTCATAATGTTGTAAGGGTGACTGGGTGGTTCTACCCACAGAAGTTGAGAGTGTATTCTTTCAAATTTAATGCTAATAGCTGAGATCTTCCTTCTTCTTTTCTCCTACTGTGTACTCTAGTAGTTGAATGATGATCTGCAAATCTGATCAGAGATATGTTTTGAATATAAGCAATTTAGGCAACTAAACTCTCTCTAGAAAACTTATGCCACTTGATGTAAGTAATTGAGGTTTTATTTAAGTGCTTCTAACACTGAGTTTTTTAGGTCAGAAATATAAAACTATTAGTAAGAAACTGAGTAAATGCAGTTAATTCCTAGTCTCACTCCCAAATCTTTGGAGAGTCACAGTGTATTACTTTGGGAAAATATCTCAGTGAATAATACAACCAAATCCAGATTATGAAAACACACTTGAAGTAGTTGAATTCTGTGTAATCCCAAGAACCAAAATCACCCTGTACTCTGTAAATGTGGCTTTTGGTTCTTTGGGCTGGTCTGCCTCTCAGGACCCTAGGTATGAGTAACTTCTAGGCTTTGCTCACCTTCATGTCATCTGCATGTGGGACTAGCAATTTTTGTTTTTTTAATTTGCAAGAAGAATATGATTGGAATGGGATTTTACAGGTGAAGAATATTGACAAGGACTTCATTTAATATTACTGTGTGCAGCTTTGGTGAGGGTATTTAATAAAGAGAATTAATATTACCTATTGCTTGGGTGTGAGCTGACCATGTGCCTGCCTTCTCTTTTGAACCTCTGAACCATTGACTGTACTTATGCTTGTCTTTCTATTTATTTTTACCATTCCCTCTGTGAATGGCTAGAAATGGGAATCAGATGAACAGGTCTTTTTGTAAGTGATCTTGTCATTTAAGGCAGCTTATGACTGGCTCTCTCCATTTATTTCAGTGAACAGCCTATCCCGCTCCAAGTATTGTTAAGCCGGGAGGCTCAACTAGAACCCTGCACGAATACAGAGTTTGGGGCCAGTTCTTTCATCCACTCACCTGCTTCCTGCCATGAGTCACACTCATCACTCTTCCCAGAGTCATCTGCCCTGTCTGCCCCACAGCACAATTCCCCCAGTAGGTCTGCCTCGAACCTTCTGACTTCAGTTGAGGATAGCATTGACCCCTCTACGCTCCACAGGGAGGCCTTACCTAAAACACCAGGGAGGACTGAGAAGAATGCTCATTATGGTTGGGAACCATTGGATGTACCAGAGAGTAAGCTGCAAGGCTACAAGGGTGACAACAGCAGCTGTACCAGGTTCCTCCCACAAGAAGGAAGAGGTATTGATCAAGAACGGCCATTCCAAGAAAAGAGGGACCCTGTTGTCTCATCCCAGGTGATGCCTTGGTCACACTCAACTGGAACAGACACCTCTGAGAGAGGAGATGCACACAGACTAGGCTGTAGTCCTTCAAGTTCATCAGCTCAGTCCAGCCTTCCCCTGTACAGGGCCTGCCACACTGTAATGCCTGCTGCTTCCTCACCTATGCTTCACTCTCCTGATACTGTGCAGAAGACTAACGAATGCCTCCAAGCCAAAAGCCTCAAAACTTTGTTGACTTCAAAAGTGGATGCTGGCAGCGAGGATCCCTATAGGCCAGAGTTTCCAAGCACAAAGGGGCTTGTCCGTTCTCTAGCAGAGCAATTCCAGAGGATGCAAGGTGCCTCCACAAGGGATGGCACAGGTTCCCAGGATAGAAGTTTGCCAACCAGTCTAAGAAAGAACTCTTCCCCTTCTGACTCTAAGCTTCCTTTCCCACAGGGTCGAGGGAAAGGCCATTGGCCTTGGGCAAAACAGCAGCCTTCTTTGGATGGGAGGGACAGACTACCTTCCTGGGAAGAACCTGCTGATTATCCTTGTCTTGCCATGAACTCTGGGCTGCTTAATAGTGAAACTTCTAGGGGAAGACAGCCCAGGTTGGCAGATCCAAGCATGTATCAAGGAAAGCCATCTCAAGTTAGAGACGCTAGGCCTAAGGAACTGGGCAGCAGTGTCGACTTGGGGACTTCCTTGCCTTTGGACTCCTGGGTGAATGTCACAAGGCTCTGTGATTCTCAGCTTAAACATGGGGTCCCTGGGCCAGGAATGAAGTCCCCCCCCCCACGATTCCCATACCTGTGTAGCCTATCCAGAAAGAAACCACATCCTTTTGCATCCACATTGGAACCAAGACACAGAGCAGGAGACCTCAGAATTGGAGTCTCTCTACCAAGCCAGTCTTCAGGCTTCTCAAGCTGGCTGTTCTGGATGGGGGCAGCAAGATGTGGCCTGGCATTCATTTAACCAAACGGGTAAGAATGTAACCATGGGCAGGGGGAGTGGGAGACATATAAAAGCCGAAAGCAGAACAGAAGAGGGGTGGTGTTCTGTCCAAATAACATCCTAGGTAAGAGGTGGTAGATCTTCTGACTTTATTTATGAAGACTTTAGGACAAGAGCTAGACCGTTTTCTAGCTATAGTGGAGAATGTGGAGAGAATAATCATTAATGGTCCAATTCCCTCCTTCTAAAGGAAGAAACCAATGAGTATATGCCGGGGCTGTTGTGCTTTCTGGGCATTCTGTGCTAAGGAATGGTTCATAGGTCTTTGAGAGAGACTCAGCCTGAAGTAGGGGAGGCTGAAAAGAAAAGTCATCCTTTTATGGCTCAGGAGGGAACTGAACTAATCCATGATCTAGCTTCCAGATCCGACTTGCAATGAGGATGTCCACATTGAGCCAGATCTGTAAAGTGGTATTTCTAGATCATACTGAATCAGAAATATCAAGAGCTTCCCTGATCCCTTCAGCAACTACCAGCTTTAAAATATTCAAGGTTGTATGCTTGTAGGGTACCCATTCATTGGCTATCCATTAGATTATATTGTGTGAAGAATGAAGTCTGTACCTTAAATGTACTTCACAGACTTGTTCTGGAAATTGTAGACATGAAGAATATTTATAACTTAGATTGATATACTTAAGAACTCCAAAGCCTGAACTATTCTGGTTCCATCATTAACTGTCAGTATAAATTTGGACAAGTCACTTGATATTCCATGACTGAGTTTTTACCTGCAAAATTAGAGAATTGGTTCAATGATTTTCTTTTTAAAGATGCCCTCCAACTCTTTTTTTTTTTTTTTTAACGTTTATTTATTTTTGAGACAGAGAGAGACAGAGCATGAACGGGGGAGGGTCAGAGAGAGGGAGACACAGAATCTGAAACAGGCTCCAGGCTCTGAGCTGTCAGCACAGAGCCCGACGCGGGGCTCGAACTCACAGACCGTGAGATCATGACCTGAGCCGAAGTCGGCCGCTTAACTGACTGAGCCACCCAGGCACCCCTCTTTTTTTTTTTTTTTTTTT